>NC_091813.1:34924565-34957065 GCF_041296235.1 Equus asinus | reverse complement strand
AAGGAGAAAATGTGTGGGTTTTTTTGCTTCATGACCGAGGGAGCAGGTAAAAAGTGGGGAAGACTAGAAAAGTCAAGTGTCATGCTAGATCAAGTTGGAAACATAATTTAAAGCCATTATATACACCTATTGGAAAATACAGAAACACCTTTTTAAATCCTAGGTCCTCTGGTCCTCAGAAATTGTTTTTAATTTGACATAGAATGTTTTGCAGCATGAAGAATAAATGAATTTTTATTCAATATACAAATATACAGATTTTAGGTAGCTCTATATCTCCATATCTTTAGTCCGATCATTTAATGGAAAATTAGAAATGTGCTAGTAAAAAAGGGGGGAAAATAAATTATGGTGATGGTGACCAAAAAATGTCAAGATGTGAGAGCCCTGTTTTAGGAAAAGGCTTCGTGAGTGTCAATTCTCTTCCTAATCCATTAGAATTGTACTAAGAGGTTAGCATGCACAGAGCATCATCTTTTCCGTCCAGAACATTGCCATCAATTTATGATTCTATAGCTAGCAGAAACAACCTAGCTGCAAATTTACATGCTCTGGGCATCAAATAAACTAATTAAAGCGATCTATACAGTAATTGTCTTCTACTGTTTACTGATTAAAAACCCCTTGAAATAATGAGAATTCCTTGCAGTAGGAAGGCTTGGACCCATGAGCTACGATGACTATCAATGGTCTCAGAACTCCTCCTGGAGGACACAAGGTTAAGAGAAGTGAGGAGGAAGAAAATGCCTGACCCGCCTCTCAGCAGTCACTGTTCTGAGTCTCTGACTCGGAAACTGTGACCTGTTTCAGAGTTTAGAGCTCAGATTCTCCAAGGTCACCAACAATGCTCCTTAGCTGTAATTTCAAGGGAGCTCAGAAGATTCTTACATAAATGTCTTAACAAGGGCAAAAGCTCTAAGGGAAAGGTTAGCTATAAATATAACCCTATAAAATAATAGGATATTCTTACTCAATTTGTCCAGAATTTATACTTTTTAAAAAATTATTTGCTTCTAGATCAAGGAATTGATGGTTCTGGCAACAGCATAATGAGAAATATGCGTGTTCATAGCTAGACAAAAAATAATTTCCAAAGATGTTTGGAATTGTATAGTTGTCACTGTACTCTAGGAATTCTCAACTACCAACATTTGGGGAAATGTTTTCTTACATTTTATTATGAAACATGAAAGCTGAGAGAGCATCCGGAACACTTTTCATAACATTCAGAGTTCTGGAACATTGAATAACCTGAGCAATGTTTTATATTCACTTTCCATACATAACCACTTTGCACTCAAAAATACAATATGGTTTGCCATTATCATGTTAGAAAAATTTGTTTTACGTTTTCACAATAATCCAGATCAAAGACATATTCGCTGAATATGTTTGGGAGCACCCATTAATTACTTCACTACTGCTTTCACTTTTTAAAAACCAAGGAAGAAACGTAGAAAAAACAAATTTGTAACAAATTACTTTAAATAAAATTAGAGCTACTGCATTACAGGAATGTCCTTAAGCTACCTAGCTTTTATTTTTTATGTATACCTAAAACTTCAGACCTGCTGAACTATTCTAGTGTAATGTCGTTTTAAAATTTGTATAAACATCTATCAGGTTGAGAATGCCTGCTGGCTTTCAGCATGAATTGAACCATCACTAAGAAAACTTTCCCAAAAGAGTATACAATGAAAATTCTTATGTAGCCATTAGTTGCAATTACCTCTTGTAGCAGAGTTACGTCTTGTAAGATAGTAATGCTCATTCAACCAAAAGGACAGACTGTATTTTTTTAGCAAAATAGAGGCTCTCGAATCATTAATAGCTGCTGCTAACAAAATGACAAAGCATCCTTTTAAAGTTTGATTTAGAGCGTTAGTTCTAAGTTCATATCCCTCATTAGCTCTGATTCATAACTAGACAAGACAGGGCCAATATTACTGCTTTGAAGTGAACTACTATCGTATCTTGATTATTTTTGCTTGAAATTTACCTGTTTCTTTGGGGTACCCAAATGTAAATTGTTCTTGTCTTTTGGACATTTATTCAGATTTTAGGAAAGTAATTTCTGGTGAATAACAACAAATAAATTATTAAAATTCTATTAGAATTCATTTCCTTTCCCTAGAGATTCAATGTTTGGAGATAGGCTAAATCTCATATTTTCTATTTAATGGACCAATGCAGATGTGTGAAAAGTATCTGTGCTTATACAATAATAATGTCTAATTTGCCTCTCCCCCAGGATTATTTTGAACATTAAGGAAGATAAAATATATGAAAATACTTTATAAATGATAAATAAATAGATTTTTAAAGTACTCTTTACTTTTATTTTCCAAATCTGACATACTCAACATACAGAATAAGTATTTACTAATTCTCTTCCCTATTATTTTTAGGTGTTTACTCACTAACATTGATATGAAGTTCATCTTCCTTTACTTAGCATGAGAGGTTCAAGGAAGGCTCACCAGAGAAATCTGGATACTTCAACTGAGACTTCCAATTGTTAGTTCATCCTAGATGATATCAACAACACAAGCCACTAAACAGCTTTTCTTGGGGGCTAGCCTGGTGGCGTAGTGGTTAAGTTCACGAGCTCCGCTTCAATGCCCTGGGGTTCATGGGTTCAGATCCTAGGTGTGGATATACACACCACTCATCAAACCATGCTGTGGAGGTGTCCCACAGACAAAATAGAGGAAGATTCGCATGGATGTTAGCTCAGGGACAATTTTCCTCAAGAGAAAACAGGAAGAATGGCAACAGACGTTAGCTCAGGGTCAATCTTCCTCAAAAAAACAAAAACAAAACTTTTCTGCCTTAAATGTCCAACAGCACCTTACTTACTTCCTTGAGCTAATGTAAAACCCTCTTGAGGTTCCATTTTACCATCTAACTATGCTACTTTGCAGGGTAGAATGGACCAAGGCTGTCACCTTAGAAAGCACTGGTCAGAGCTCTGAAAACATGAGACATAAAAAGGTATTGGAGGAAACTGAGAAGATACCCAAAGCATTGCAAGCTGCTTATGGAGTTGACAGTGGGCAGGAAGGGAGAAGTTTAGGTCACATGAAGTCTGGGAAGCAAACAAGTCCACAGTGTGAAGCAGCGCTTCCGCATTTCACGAGAATTTGGTGCCCTGAACAACAGCATCCTGAGCACAGTAAGAATGAAATCCAACTCATTCTTCTCACAGTCTTGCTCCTTGAAGCTGCCCTATGCTCCCTCTAAACACACATTTTTCTTGACGTGCTCCTTAATTTGTATGCCTAGGAGGCTGTTCCTTGCTCAGATGGGCAACTTTTTTCTCACTCTTCCTGGTAGAGAGAGAGTATTTTATTACAATTTGCAGAAAAAAATGCAGTATAGATTGGCTGTGGCTCTGGGCTGAAGACAAACTTGGTAGACTAACTATTGCTTCCAGGGCAAAGACCAGGTTAAAGGTGTTTCCCTAGAGTGGGTCTTCATCCTCCACACAGTCTATGAAGTGGCTGTGAGGCAAATTTGTGAAAGCTAAGGACATCCAAGAACCCTGGAGTTAAAAGGATTGTGTGTATCAAAACAATTCCCAGTGAAACTATAAAATTCTACTTTAGTACTTGGACAGACCCCAGATATCACGGGCAGCGGGGTAGGGTGAGGATAAGAAATGTGTTAGAGTCTCCCAAGGAAAGTAATCTTTTTTTCTTAAATGTGTCTTTCCCACACTAGCTATAAGTTCCATGATGACAGATGCTGTGTGTTTTTTGACCACTGTATACACTTTACCTAGCAGTGCTCAATAGTAAATACTTGCACAGTGCTCACTGTGAGCCAGGTACTGTCCTAATCACTTTATATTTAATAACTAATATAATACAGCATTCCTATAAAGTAGATACTATTATTATTATTCCTAATTAGTGGAGAAGGACCTACAGCATAATTAATCTTAAACAATCTCATGATAAATCACACAGGTAGGGCTGAGATTTGAACCCAATCAATCTAGCTGCCCCAGAGTCTGCCCTCTTAACCACCTCCATACAATTCCAAATAAATACTTTTATGAATGAATGACATAATGTAGTAAATTAAGAGAATTATAATGTAATCTTAACTATATTGAATTTTAAATTATTTTTGGTTTCTGCAAAAATTTCAATTGGGCACCCAATGCTTCAGAAATTGTGCCCCCTGACTTATATTATATTGCAAATACAGACAAGTGAGAAAGCTGTTATAGCAGCACGTATCCAAGTGTTGTGATGAGAAAATAAAAGCAGCTATGGGAGCACAAGGATGTCCAATTCAGTCCTTGGGGGAGGGAGTCATGAAAGGCTTTTCCTTTTTTGAGGAAGATTAGCCCTGAGCTAACACCTGCCACCAATCCTCCTCTTTTTTGCCGAGGAAGACTAGCCCTGAGCTAACATCTGTGCCCATCTTCCTCTACTTTATATGTGGGATGCCTGCCACAGCATGGCTTGCCAAGCAGTGCATAGGCCTGCACCCGGGATCCAAACCAGCAAACCCTGGGCTGCCAAAGGGGAACGTGCAAACTTAACCACTGCACCACCGGGCCAACCCCAGGAAAGGCTTTTAAGAGGAAGGAACATCACAACTGAAATGAAATTTAGAGTATGATGGAGACAAAAAGGAAGGAGGGATGTTCCAGGCAGGATAATTCCAAATACTACATCCAAATGGATAAAAGATACTAGAGAGCACCTGAAGAACAGAAAAAGGAAATGTTCAGTATAGTTGTGGCATACAGCAGGAGGGAGACAAGGAAAAAGATAAAGCCTACAAAAAAATGGGTGACAAATCTTAGAGGGCCTGAGAAAATATAAAGAGTTTGGTTTTTATCCTTAGGATTTTGAAGTCAGTGATGGATTTCATGTGGGGCACACCAAAGAAGTGATATGACCAGATTTACATTTGATTTTCTTGGGTGACTTGTGGAGAGTAGATTGGAGAGTGCCAAGGCTGTGGGCTAGAAGTCATTTTAAAAGGCTAAGTAATTTAGGAAAGAAATGAAGTATCACACATGGTGAGTTTGAGATGTCTAAAAGACAATCAAGTGAAGATGTCTAGAACAGTGAGTCTCTAGGAATGGAGCTCCGCAGAGACTTCTGAGCTAGAGAAACTGATATTAGTCCTCAGTCTAAGGATGGCCTTCAATACTCAAGAGTAGATGAAGATTACCAGGAAGAAGACGGAGTGAAAAGAGTCTCCAGGTCAGAATCTCACAGAACGTCAACATTTAAAGCTTGGATAAAGGAAAATAAGTCTGAGAGAGGGAGTAGGATGTACATTTTCAAAACCAAGAAGAGCATAGTAGGCGAAGTCTAAATCCATCCACAGGTCAACTAATATAAAGTTGAAAATATCCATTGCAATTAGCCCCAGGGAAGACCTGAGTGACCTGAATGAAAGCAGCTTCCCATTGGAGTCTTGAAGTCTTGGAATAATAAACTGAAGAGTAAGTACAAAGTGAAAAATATACAACTTTTTCAAAAATTATGGCCTTTAATAGGAAGAGACAGGGCAATAGACGGGAGAGGCAGTCTGAGTCCAGAAAGAAACTGTTCTTTTTAAGATAGCAGAGATGTGAGTATATTTGAGTACTCATGGCAGGTAGTCGATGGAGAAGGGTTGAAGGTACAGGAAACAGAAGGGATAATCACTACAGCAAGAGCCCTGAGAAGTCAAGAAGAGAAGGAATACAAGACCCAGGTCTGGGGATTGGCCCAGAAAGGAGAGATTTGCTCAACTGTAAAGGAAGGAGGGAGGAAATAAGAATGAGAATGCAAGCAAGTGTGTAGGTCGAACTGTCAGGAAGATAGGAGATTTTTCATCTGATGGATACAATTTTCTCTATGAAGCCAGTAAATTTTGGTGTGCTTGTGCTCACTAGTATCTTCTTTGTACTTCTTGGAGAGATATATGTATATATAGTATATGTATTAGGTTAATACTTTTTTTTTATTTGAGGAAGATTAGCCCTGAGCTAACATCCATGCCCATCCTCCTCTATTTTGTATGTGGGACGCCTGCCACAGCATGGTTTGATAAGTGGTGTGTAGGTTCGTGCCCGGGATCCGAACCGGCAAACCCCAGGCTGCCGAAGCGGAGTGCCTGAACTTAACTACTCTGTCACCAGGCTGGCCCTAGGTTAATACTTTGAAAACAGCATATAGCTTAACATACCTTAATATCCTATATAGCATCTGTTATAATACCTCACAAATAACGCAGTAGGAAATGAATAAATACACAGTGATTAATTTTTAAAAACATCATTTTATGCTTGTGCTAACACCTGAATAAAGGTATGTCAACTTATTTTAAGTGAGAATGCATTCAAGGTTCTTTTAATGTATTCTTGTGTCTACCACATGCAACAATAAAAGCAAAACAAAACTTGGAGACCAAGAATATTATTCCAACATTTCTATTTTTTTGGAGGGCTATGAATTAGGCTGCCTATTATATATAAAGTAACAAATTCTGTTGTTTGTTTGCTCCACATGTTTTTATGTTTTAAAATAAGAAAGAATTATCCAATGATATCTATTAAATTATGCTCAATAGATCAATCCCTTTATGGTTATGCCTTAAAACAAAATACTTCTTATTCCAGGTATTAGCATACTGTCAACTACATATTATAGCTTAAACTTTATTTAGAACGATAACTGTGAGACTATTAGACAAAGGTCCAAATAAACCTATATTTGCTACTGGAAACTTCTGAGAAAAGAATTTGAGACTAAATTTCACTTACTCTTTTTCATTTAAAAAACGGTGCATGTCTGAGGGCCAACAGTTATTCAACTATATCATCAAATATTGTCTTAAAGTGACGCTTTAAAAAAAATAAGCAATTAGGGCAAAGTTAGGTGCCCAGATTCTGACCGCTCTTCTTCCATCAGTTGTAAAAGCTGAAGTCACAATTTTCTTATCTAATTTGAGTTTTGCATACAAAATTTGAATTAGGAGGTTTTCACTCAAATCCCTGTCCCCTTTCTCCCCACAACCTTTTTGAACTTCAAACTTTCCTTTTGACTTTTGCTGTCTGTAAGGAAGTTTAATTTTCTGTCAAGAGTGAACTTATTTCCTTTCTCATGCAATTCATAAATGATGAAAATCATTTTGTAGCCTTGTAGATGGCAGGTCCATGTTTCTCTCAACTCAAGTGGGTTGAATTTGCCAATCTCAAAAGACATTTAATAGATCTTTAGGGTATCACCATACCACCTTTTACTTATACATGACTTGCTGTCAAATAATTCTGGATGTTTAAGGTAAATTTGTTTAAGTTAAAACTGCCATCACAACATTTCAATAAGGTAGTTGAAGGCTTACCACCAGTGCAAAGACAAAAAACGCTTGGCTTGTTGTTACATGAAATGCTAGGGCAAATCCTGAAAGAGCAGATCTCCAGATTGTTATACAGGTTATAGATACCCACTTCTTAACATTTTGGCTTTACCAAGGGTTGCCTGATTTTGCAAATAAAAATAAAGGACACTCAGTTAAATTTGAAATTCAGATAAACAATGAATCATTTTTTAGTATAAGTATACACCCCCATGCAATGTTTGGGATATACTTATACTAAAAAATGATTCATTGCTTATCTGAAATTCAAATTTAACTAGGCATTACATATCTTATCTGGTAACCCTAAATGCTCCTCATCTGAGAAGAGAAATATTGATAACACTGTCTCTTTGAATGATTCTTCTGGCCCAAACAATATTGCAAACTCATGTTTCCAAATCTCTACCGATAGTTAAAATTAGAAATTTTCTCAGAACTCCTTAAAACAAGAAATTCTTGACTCTTCCAAGCCGAGATTCTTATAACCAAATGCCTATCTTGGCAATCATAACTATTTTTTTTTAAACGTGAAAAACATCCAAGAAAGCCTGACCCATAATAGCTTAATATCCATACCCAAAAGGGAACTGGAGGAAATAATCAAAGAACAATTTGCAAACTCTTAGAAAATTGAGAGTTGCTAGAGAAACTGAGTATGACACAAAGAAAAAATAATGGATATTGTAGGTAAAGAGAAGCAAGAAGTAGGACACAACATTAGCATTTGCTTTGCCTATGATATACTTAGCATAAATAGTCTAGGGCAACATGCTATTATTAACGACCAAATGTTTGGAACATCACAATGAAAGACCATCACCAATGGCTCACAAGCAATAAAATGCAATGAGTAGTCATCCCTGGAAATCTGCCTTGGCTCAAAGTCATTTAAAATTATTTTAATGACTAAATGATAGGCAACAATTTTTTATAGCACCAAGAATTGTTGATAAGAGTTGCTAAAGAAAAAAAATAGGAAAGAGATGAGACTAAATCTCTAAGACTGTCTATATACCGACAGTCAATTCTTCTAACAAAATGATTTCAAAAGGTTCGAAATTAAGAGCAGAATTTGCATGGGAAAAGCTACATAAAAATACTCGATTTGTAAAAACTTGCATCACTTGCCAACAGACCCAGCCCATATTCACAAGTCCAAGGAATCTGCTAACACATTTAAAAATAAGGTTATTAATAAAAAATAATTGAGTTACTCTATCTTTCTGACTAAGCCAATTTTATTGTGAGTAGTAAATGGGAGACAGTTTGAAACTGCTGTTTTCATGATGTTGAAAGGAGGCAGTATTAGTGTCCACTTAGGTTTGGATTTATCTATTCAGCCTATTTCAAGTCAAAGCTGCTAGTCATAATAACCTTAAATGGTTCTTATGATTTGGGCATAGCCCATTTGCCCACTTTCATATAGAAATGCATCTATCTAAATGGACCAATTTTTGAATATGAACAATAGTATATATTCCTTATCTTATATATTTGAACAATAAGATAGAGGAGATTCTGATTGGCTTGAGAAGTGCAGAAAAATTATGTAGTTCTAGAATTGACCAAATGAATATAAATCAACCAGCAGCTAGGCCACTGCAAATACAGGAGAAACTTGTTAAGAACAATAAAGCAATGCATTCTCCCAGAAATCACTTGTGAAAACACTCTCTTCTCAGACATTTGTTTTATATATTCTCAGTCGATCCCTGTTTTAATCTTGTGATTTTTAATTACTCTGTGACTGAAGCCCTTTTTATTAAAAAATAAAAGAAGACAATACAAAAGTATTAACCTGCAAAAAAATGTAAACTAGGTATTTTTGTTGTTATATCAGCCACATTTGTCCACGTTGTTACTAACCATTACTTTTTATATATTAAAACATCATTATCTGCTTCTTGAAGGTTTTAGTGGGTTTAGGGCTTAGCTTTTAATTCTTAATACCCTGAAGACAACAGTCCTGAAAGGACGGAGCATAAAAGAAAGGACTTCACTGAAAGAAAGGATTTCTTAATCCGCATTTCAATTGTGCTCAAAATATATAACACTTTTTAGCCTTTTTAAATTTTTTATATAAGTCACAGACCTAGTACAAGAATGTAGCAGTCTGAAGACCTTTTCTTACTATGACCTAAATAAGTGTATATCTCATACTGGAAAAAGAAGGGAATACACACATGCTGAACATCAACTTGGAAATGTTTCACAGCTTTGAGTTTTTTTCATTTTCTGCTTCAGCATTCCAGTGCAATGTCTCTGCCCCTCTGATCACTTGTAAAACCCCCAGTGCCTGTCAACTATGACCAGCAATTAGGACTTCCGCATGGAGGACCCTCATACCCACTGCATATTCAGTCCTTGTTTTCTGTGTTAGCCGAGCAAAACGATATATCTTTATACAATAGGCTACCACTTAGGAATCAATTTGGTGACATTTTATAATTTTATACTACTTTCAAAGAATTCAATTAGCTTTAAAGGAAAAAGAAAAACTACTTCTTGTTAAAAGTCTAGATTTCACCAAAATTCTTTAAAATGAGGTAAAATTCCTATGTTACTATTAATACCTAAAAAATAATATTTGATCCTCAAACAAAAGCATTGCTTTTCTGTCCAACTTGATGTCTTTTTCAAGCTGCCTCAGTGATGGCCAAATAATTGGTTGTTCACTTGTGTCCTTGTCTCCCCCGACAGTTCCACAGATGCCCTGAACAATGCTCCAAAGACTGCTTTCAGTAGGGGCAAATCCTCATTAATCATTCCTGGCTGACAGCACAAGGGGACACCTGCATCTGGTGCAGGAGCCCAGCCATGGCTTATGGGAGCATGGATTAAAAACTAACCCGTGCTAGGTGTGGCAGGCTACTTTTAACGGGAATGTGATAAACAACAACAACACACACACACCCCCCAAACAACAAAAACAAATCCTCTTTTGGCATCCCCATTTATTTAATATCTCAAACTGAAGCTGTGGTTCGTGTTGCCATTAAGACACCATTCTACTCCAAGAAAGTATATCAGAGAGCTAACCACACACAGGGTTATGATAAATAGCTGCTAAATTCTTCATGCCTGCATCACCTAATGTTAGCATTAAATACTGATGAACTGTCACATAATTTTCATTTAGAAATGATTGCAGTTTCAGCTTCCCATCTTATGGTGCTCGTAAATATCTCCCCTACTATATTTCACAAGTACAATGTATGAAATATACAAAATTCTTGAGCAAGAGCTCTTGCCCCTATGTGATCGCTTTCTTTTATTGAAATAATAAATATGACTATTTTGAAGAAAAGGTTAAAAAGAATCCTGGAAATTCCCCCGGGGAAATTAAGTATATTGTTGTGTACCATTAAAGCTATGTTAACTTGCTTTTTCAACAAATGGACTGTTTTTTAATTTCACACAATACAAGAGTTTTCTTCACCTGTCACTATTTTCCTAATTTTATCAACCAAGAAGACCAGAAATAATGAACCTCAGTCCATATCTTGTAGCTTTTGTCTTATGCAAAAGTATGTTTATAAAGCATGAGAGCATAAAACACTAGTAGTTAAAATATTTAGGAGTCTGAGGGCAAACAATATATTGAGAAATTTTTTGAAACTGGAAGTTGTAAGCAAGCTAAACAACCTGCAAATAAAACTGAAAAAAGAATACAATGACTAATAAAGTTGATGTTTATAATTCCCACTTTGTAAAAATAAATAAATTTGTCTTTATATCAATTAGAGATTAATTATAATGTTATCATAGACATAAAACTGAAAGGTAAAACAACAATGAATGTAATGCAATTTCTAATTTCATATTGGAAATCCAATCAGGGTTTGAAGGTCTAGTTGTAAAAATTATACATATATGCAAAACTATATATTGGGTAGAAGGTAAAGGTTTCCAATGTGAAAATTCAGCTTCCATTTACTTTAGATATTTAGAACGATTCAGATACAAATCTTTAGAGCCTTTTAACAGGTAAATAATGCTGTTAAAATTGTACTTTTCAAGTCATTATAATATCCCTTAACACAATTATTTAAAAAAGTATTTAATTTAAAGGAATGTGTATGAAGCTGAAGATGAAAGAGTGGGTTAGATGCTGTGACACAGTAGCTTAATAATCAGCAACGTATACAATGGTAGTAAATACTATTTGCTACTATTTAAATGCTATGCAAGAGACTTTTCCAATAACTCTCAGAGGAGTCCAAACTGTCATTCTCTTCAACTTTGCTCAGGCCTGTCCCATGGCAAGGACATAGCAGCCATGCAGTCAAGCTCTTTGCCCAAGGTCATGCTTCTGCCCTTTGTGGACGCTGCTGGTAGCAGCTCACAACCAAGGACTCTAAATCTATGTGAAATGTACCGCACTTGGATAATTGAGTGTAGTAGCCCTGTAGCCTGCTTAGAGATCCTTCTGTTTTTGTATTTGCTTTTTAAATCAGAACTAACAATTATGGCATGTCTAATCTTCATTGAGAGCTCTGGAAACACAGCCTGAAAGTGTCCTCCAGTGTATTCTAGTGAAAGCTTGGGAATAAGAAAGTATCTGTTTCTCATACAGAAAATATAACGAAGGCAGTAAGGTAGGGAAAAAAGGAGAGAGAAACAGGGAAGGAAGAAGGGAGAGAGGGAAAAAGTGAGGCTAGTTGTAAAATTCCTAGCATCATCAGTCCCAGGTACTCTGCAGTCCAGGCCTTCTTTTTCACGCACACCATTTCAATTTTCCCTACTTCCAGGAAAGGAAAAATAAGTAACTAACTTTTATTGAACATGAACTCCATGGCAGGCATTTTCTGTTGTGGCTACCTCATTTAATCCTTACAACATTCCTTTAAAGTAGATACTGTAGTCTCCATTTTGCAATTGAGGAAATTGATAATCAAGGAGGTTAAATATGCCAAAGTAAAAACAGGTTTCAAATCAAACCTGCCTTCCTCCAAAGCACGTATTCTTTCCACCAAACCATAATGTGGGAACAATTTATTTCCAAGTCTCTGGACTTGAGTCTAAAAACATCCATCTGTCCATTGAGGCAAATCCTCAAATTTGTGTCATATTTGCCCATTTCATTTGGTTTTCATGTGCCCATCACTCCATCCCACTCATGCTCAACTAGCTCTTTCCCATTCATTCTTTATATCTCAGCCTACTGTCAGCCCATCAGGATTATTTTCTCCTCAAATTGCTTTTAAAGCATCCTTAACCAACCTCTGCATCATAGCATTCTGTATAATATATGGCAATTGCCTGTTTACTTATCTTTACTCTTATCTAGCCTCTATTCCCAGAGATTGGTGGCAGCATCTTAACACTGTTCTCTTCAGTATGACTAACAACTATGTTTTGACTGACTGACTGAATGAATGAATGAATAAATGAACAAAGAAGCAGTGGTTACATAAACAACTAGTGTAAAAAGACTATTAGAGACTTAACTAAGTATGTGAAAAATACTTGGAACAAAATGATTGTACTACTTCAAGAAAAAAAATCAAGATTTGTCATCAAATTTCAAAACAAAGGTGTTTATTTTCTTCTATTCTAAAATGTGCCAGAATGATAGTAGGCATGTACATCACCTTTGATTACTGATATGCAAAGAAGAGTTTAAATTCAGATTTAAGTAATCATTCAAAAATAAGCTGCATTTATGGACCAAATAAGACATTTGTAATTACCATTTTAACTGGGACTGTTTCTTCCTTTGAAATTTATTTTTCTTTTATATTTAGTGATAAATATTTTACAGTCTCCAGTAGGATCTTGTTTTAAACCTTATTTCAGTTAATTAAATAAACCTGAAGCAAAGTGTTCCTAATTCATTTTCAAACAATAGAAGACCCATTAAAACATGTTTCATTATTTATTGCATAGTTTCATATGTAGCAGTACATTATTTCTGAAACAACAACAACAAATGCAATGTTATTTTAAATAGATATGCTGAAACCAAACATTAGACCTAGTCTCCACTTTCAAAAATAACATCAACTACAATTCATTATATGTCATCATTTTATGTTGAATATGATGATTTCCACATTGAAATGCTTCTATTAATTTTTAGAATAGAATTTTAGAGCTATAATAAACTTAAATAATAATTTATTCTATTTCCTTTATGTTATGTATTGGGAAAAAAGAAGCCTGAAGCGGTTAAATTACTTACTCCAGATCACATGTGTAAAGGAATATCAAACCTATGCCCTCAACTCCAAGCCTAATGGTAATTTCACAGAACTTGCTGTGTATTACATGATACAGTTTAAGGGTCAGCAAACAATGATCTGCCAGCCAAATCTGGCCCATCATCTGTCCTTGGTAAATAAAGTTTTATTGGAAAAGAGCCATATTCATCTGTTTATGCATTGTCTATGTTTTTGTGCTATAACAGCAAAGATGAGTAGTTTCCACACAGACCATGTGGCTCACAAAACTGAAAATATTTACTATCTTTTCATTTACAGAAAAATTTTGCTGACCTCTGAATATTTAATAGGAATATGATACACTAAAGCTTCAAGTTCATAGTGGAAATATACCAGCCTCATCAATAAACTATAATTTGGAGAATAAGGTATTATGTCATTGACAATATTCTACGCTAAATGATCACATCACTCACATCACTCTTGTTATGCTCCCCCTTTTTTTTAAATAAATAAATTGAAGTTTAGATTTGTTATGTAACTTCACCTTGGTTACTCAGCCATTCACTAGGAAAGACAGAATGTGACTTGTAATCTGATTCCAGAGAAACTCTAATAGTATGAAAGTGAAAGATCAAGATAAATATGCAGTATCACTCACATTGAAAAAAATTCCAGAAACAGAAGCAATTTATTTCAAGTATAATTCACATTATGAGAGTGAGTTAAGGGGATATTTCCATTCTTTGACAAAAATAGACTATTAAGACAATGAACCAATTATAGAAAAAAGGTTTCAAAAAATTAACAAATAGAATTATCAAAAAAAGAATTCGGTGAATGGACCAAATAATGCCATCAACTACACCAGCAAACAAGCAGTAAGTATGAAAGACAAAAGAAGGAAACCTTCTATAACAGAAGGCAAAAAACAAAAAAGTGGTATCTAGCAGAAGAAAACAAAAAATCCCTGAATAGAGGACAGAGACAATGGACGGCAGGAAAAGCAAAAGAAATACAAAGTAAAGAGAAGTTTACTAAACTAAGAAAGAAACAAGTTTCCAGAATTAAACCACTCACTATGTGTCAAGCAGTGGAGGGGGGAGAAGTACACACTTAGGTAAATTCTTGTTAAATTTCAATATTCCAAAAATTAAGAAAAGATAGCTAAAATCTTTTAGAAAGGAAAAAAGTTTACTTAATAAGCAGTGAGATTCAAAATGATATCAATTTTTTACAACCAGAATTTGCATTAGAAGACAATAGATTAATGCCTTCAGAATCCTGATAGAAAATTATTTTTATTCTATAATTCTGTGCCCACACCAGTCTATCCATCAACTGTCAGAACAAAATAAAATATTTTTGGGTAAGCATAAACAAGAAAATATACCTCCTATGCAACCTCTAATGAAATGTTACTCAAGTGTGCTCTCCAGAAAAACAATAAGAAGACTAGAAAGGTTGGTGACAAGAGGTACATGAAAAAGTTGCAGTTAACTATAACTAAGAAGTAGTGAAGAAAACTTAAAATAACTTAAAAGTCTAACACTCTTGATCCTATTTAGACATTTTCTTCTCTACAGGTCCAGGCACAGTATTTCATTTAACATTGAATAATGGTTATATGAGCATAAAACTATAAATGTCATTTATATTTAGGATCATATTTAGATTCAACTTATACTCAAGTTTGGAAGATTTAATTATAGTTAAAGATGAAACTTTGGTAAGTGATAATATAGTTATATTATAAAACTGAAACTATAAAAATTGAGTTATTAAAAGCAGGAAGGGAGGAGGGAAATAATGTGCTAAATTCTTCATTTCTAGTAAGGATTCAAAAATACTAACAAAATATAATAAATCAAGAAACTGATGAATATTTAAAAATATAATGGCAACCACCAAAATAAATTAAAAATGGAACTAAGAATGATTGCCTCTGAAAGTGGGAGGCCTAGAGTTGACTTTTATTATTTATTTTAGATTCTTCTGAACCATTCGAATTATTTTTACCATATGCAAATATTAATTTAAAAAATTATTTTATTGAAGGTATGAAGGAGAAAATCAAGACAGTATAAAACATTCTTCATACATTTCCTAAGAATGTAATATGCTTGGGTTGCTAGGCTTATCTTGCCCCTGATGATTTATTCCAACTGGCTAGACTGACAGCCCTCAAAGTTCAGACTTTTGGAAAAAGAGTGCCACAATCAGAACTAAGCTCAGAATCAAACTGGTGATTTAAATCAATGCAGAGATAGTTAAATTATAACAGTAAATGCAAAGGTAAAAATGTACCTGCACCAGATGTGTGAGAACTGACCATGGAACAGGCACTGCATTGTCCAGATGAAAAAGGTGCCTAAAATATGGGTCTCACTTTTATTGGGAAATATGATAAAGTGTATGACAAATATCCATTCATTTATTCAACAAATGTTTATTAAGCATTTAGTATGTTCCATGAACATACTTATTCTTAAAAAAGCAAAACTAATGCATCATTCTTAAATACCTATTGAGAGTTGTTACCGCACTTAACCATTGAATTCTCTACCTTAACCAATCGAATTAATGGAGAATTTCTTTACCATGAGGCCATAATTTTAATTTTGCTTTATATATAAAAGACAAGCTAGACCTCAATATACATAGTAGGTTTGTTCATTCCCCTTCTATCCATATCTACTATACTAAATATATACTTTCAGATAATCTGGTATCTTGATTCTAGTCATTCATTGCTGACTTCTTTCAGTATGTCGCATCCATTCATTTATTCATCCAGAAATATTTATTGTATGCTAACTATAGGCATTAACATAGGCATAATTCTATGCTCTGGGAAAAGAGAAGTAAATAACAACAACAAAAACATCCAAACCCTCATGGAGTTTACATTCTGAACTCATTTCCTATTTCAAAAACAAGACTCCCATTCTTTTAGTACCCTTGTTCAACTCCTACATTTGAGGAATGCTAATGGCCACAGTAATGTATAACAATTACTCTTTCCTTTGCAAAGAAGGAAAATGAGATTAGGGAAGAATGAACAATTTGTCTAAAATCAAAAAGCAGCAGACTTCTTGACCTAAAGCCCACGAGAGATTTACTTTGGTGTCCCTAAGGTTAGTGGGAAATCTAATCTTTAATTATAATAATATTTTCTGTACGTTGGCAAAAGAAAATTAAAATTACATATAGATGAAAAACTAGAGACTGCTATAACATCCTGAGATGTGTAGTACACGGAAAGACCTATAAATTTTATCTTAAAATCTTGAAATGAAAAAGGTAATTAAGACCTGGGTCACATTAAGGTGGCGCTTTTTTTTTTTTTTTCTTTCCAGATTAAATAATAGAGCAATTAGCATGTCAGAGAAGTTTTTCAGGTACTTTTTAAATACTTCTTACTCATATTCCCTAAAGTAAAAGGAATAATTAACTGGAATCCAATTAGTGCAGACTTAGAACACCTGTTTCTGAAATCCTTTGAATAACTTTATCATATTATTATTTTTTCCTTGGTCTTTGTTTTAAGATGAAACACATATCCCTATCCAGTTGCTCTTAGGAGCTGGGAGATTTGCATATCACATAGAAGAAAAGTACCTGTTTGTAAAAGAAACTCTAAGATTAAAAAGACCAAAAGAGTTGTGGATATATTAGAGCAGCTACTGTTTCTTAACCCTCTTTTGACCAAACACAAATTTGTACAACCTTTCTCAGTGCTGGAAAAAAGAACTTAATTTAGGAGAGGATGATAGAAACCCCACTCTTTCTTTATAGATAATAGAACCATTTTTTATAGATAATAGAACCATAATAGAACAATTGTTTAAAACATTCACCAAAGAAGGAAATAATGCATTTTGGTGGGCGGAAATATTTGATATTTTATTTTTCAAATAGTAGTGGAGAGAAATGTAGTTTTTATTGTGATAGCAAAAATAGTAAATTATTGTAATTCTTAGGATTCAGCAAGGGATCAAAGCAGAATAAATATCTAACTGAAAAAGGCATCATCAATAGAAAAAAGCATAAGGAGATGGAAGATGCAAAATGAGTAATAAGTATAAAGTATATCAATCATTTCACTAAATGCCAGGTTAAATTTTCTCATTAAACAAAACCATCTGATCAAGTTTAAAAGGAAAATCTAGTTATATGCTGGAGACCAAAAATATCTTACAGACCTAGAAATTAAAAGCCCATTTCTCACTAATCCTGGGTTCTAAGAAGAAATCAAAGGGAAAGTACAAACTATCTAGAAAGTAATGCAAAGGAACATAGTTCATAACAAAAATAAGAGCCCCAAAGGTATCTTTTCAATAAGAAAGGTGGGCGGATAAACGTTTCTGAGAAGAGAGGCAACAGAACTTTGATTCCTCTTGTGTGACTTTGAGAAGTTACTTCTATTTCCAATGACCATTTTTAAGAAGTTTACTTACATTACCCAAGCACCTTGGCCTCATGATCCACTGTATGACCCTCTGCACCATCTCCTGTCTTCCCTTTAGTGAAATCATTTTGACCATTGCATTTATCACTCACCTTCAGAAGGTAAGAAAAAGAGAAGAAAACTATAATAATGTTTATTTCTCTAACTGTTCAAAATTCTAGAAAGAATTGACGTGGGAAAGGATTAAAAGGAATGACTAAAATGAACTTTTGGAATTTCAATACTTTGGTAACAATAATGCTAAATAGCTTTCATTTAGATCTCTTTCTGTGTTCTTTTTTAGAATCTAAGGAAATATTCCTTAGAAAGAATATTTATAGACACATGAATCAGGGCATGTGCCACATTATAGATGAAGATGACACAATAAAGGTTAAATTAATATTTGACCTATGTGAGATAACTATGTGAACTTAAGTGATTTTTAAAAAATCTGGAACCATTTGGCACTGTACTTTTCAATAGACATATAATGTGAGCCAGATATACAATTTTAAATTCTCTAGTAGCTACTTAAAAATAAGAAATAAAAGGTGATATTAATTTTAACTATGTATTTTATTTTATTTTTCTGCTTTATCTCCCCAACCCCCCATCTCCCCAACCCCCCCCCCCCCACACACACACACAGCTGTACATCTTAGTTGCAGGTCCTTCTAGCTGTGGGATGTATGACGCCACCTCACTGTGGCCTGACCAGCTGCGCCATATCCGCGCCCAGGATCTGAACCCTGGGCCGCCGCAGCGGAGTGCGTGATCTTAACCACTCAGCCACGGAGCCGGCCCCTTAATTATGTATTTTATTTAATCCACTATATCTCAAATATTATTTCAAGATGTAATTAATACAAAAAGTGATTCATAAAAAAAGTGATTCATGAGATTTTTAATTCTTTTTATACCATATCTTCAAAATTCAGTGTATACATTTATTTATAGTATGTCTCACTTTGAACAAAACACATTTCAGGGCTCAATAATCACACGTGACTATCATATTGGATAGCAGTAATTGGACATATTGGAGAACACTCAGAGACCCAGAGACCCAGCAGGAATTTCCAGGCCCGCTCATACTAATTTATTGATAGACCATTAAAACTCTATTTCTATGTATGACAAGACTTAACACAAGAGACTGCAGGCTATTGAATTCTAATCAGATCCTTTTGTGGCTGAGGAAGCTTTCCCTGCCCTTGCAGAGTTTCCAATCCAACTGTATAGATAAAACAGAGGAGAAAAATATTCCAAACACTAAGTGAAAGTCTTCATAAATATATTTGAAGAACAAGCTCACAAGGGAAAGTTTAGAGTCTAATTTAAAAATATCTTACTTTAGGGGATTTATATTGATGAAATTATAGAAAAATTACATATAATTTATTCGTGCAGTAGTTACTGATCTGCAGTTTTTGTCAGACTTGAACTTTTAAGTATCACTAGTAGAGAGCTCTGTTTGTAAAAGTGACATTCTGCAGAGTCTGGACTATTTCCTTATATTTATTTTTCCTTAAATCTCCTGGTAAATTATATTTCCAGTTAGGTGATTCCAACATAAGGCTTAGTGTTGCATGGAAAATCCTTTATTGGCTCTTTTCTATAAATCAGTGTTAATTTGACTTCTTCAGGTAGGCTTGATGTAGTCACCCTAAAAACAACCTAATTCATAGAACAGAAACACATGACACGCACTTGATGGGGTCTTGTTGTATCTTCCGGTATGCTGATTTATAAACAGACTCCCTGGCCTGTAGTGTGATAATTAGTCTTCAGCCTGATGCTTTCTCCTTCACCTTAGATTGTATACTCCATGCTTTTTTTCCCCTTGGCCAGAATTTTACTATTATATGGACACAGTTCGTAATCCTTGGAAATCCTTGTTTGTCCTGAATCGCTATCATGATTGTACCTGGTGAACTGCTTGGTGACATGTTTTCTACCAAGTCAAATCTTTGAAAATTACTGACAATTAACAAAATTAACCTGTGTGAATTGTAAATTTATAATAGAAATCTAGGACTATTTCAGTCTGTACATCTAACAAAAAACAATGTCATGGTGAAGAAAAAGAAAACATACTTCTAAAGGTTCCAGGGATAGCAATACAGATTTCAAACTTTTTGATTAATTTGAGATTTTTAGTTGTGGTTGAATTTAATAGCTTGTGTATATACTAACATAGTCTGCTATAATTTCTCCTATATTCATTCACTCCCATTACATAGAATATATTAAGAAAATATTACAAATAGAAAAACTAGACTAATTTACTACTCACTGTATCTGTGTAAACTTTATAAGGAATATTGTCTTGGTCCATTTTCATACATTTTGACTTTGCCACATGTTTAAACTCACTAAAAAGTAAAGTATGAATTTTAATGCCCTACAACAATATTTTGACTACATTCATATTTAAAGAGAAAAGCGCTCATTGAAAGAACAATAAGCATGTATCCTTTCTTCACCAAAGAGAAAGTATAAGTGGAAATGGATAGGATGAAATAAATGTTTGTTAATCACACACATTTTTTTCCAGCTAGGTTGAAACCAATGCATAGACTTAATCAAAAGTTACTGATTTCACAAAATTTTTTTAAAAATTTGAAAATGGGAAAATGTGCTATTTATTCTAGAAAAATATTATAATGGATGTCATATTCACTGAAACTTTTGGGAGAGTGGAGGGAAAAATATTAATAAAGTCCTCTGGGTGAAGAAAGAGGACACAAGGTAAGGAGATCTGATAGGACCGCGTGCCTGGTGGGCAGGTTGTGCAGTAGAAAGGGGGGTCAGATGCACAAAGAGGATGCAAGGCGAGCTGGGGTAAAAAGCCAATTAGTAGATTAAAGGGTAGGAATCGGAGTTCTGAAACACAGGGGTGATAATATAGGCAGCTTGGGAGAGGATTAAAATAAAGAAGTGATAACAGTATTCAGTTAAGAGAGAAAGCTGTCACAAATGTAAATAGGAAAGAAAAGGTAAAACAATGAAAACAAAAACCTGACATTTAATCAAGGGTTATAGTAACAGAAACTCAAAGGGAGGTGTGGGGGGCGGGGGACAGGGGTGATGGTTTTAGCTCTAGGTTCTGAAATCATTAACAGAGGACCAAGGCAGATGGAAAATTTGGTCCCAATTACAGGAAACCAAATAGACTACAAAGAAGTAGAAGGAAATAACCCAATTCATTTCCTGGTTGCTTTTCTTGAATACATCATATTAGGCAATCAAAGCCTGACATCTACAATTAGATCTTTACAAGAGAGTGTGCTGTATTATTTAGAACAGCAAATTAAAGGTAAATCTGATATTTGACAATGCTAAGGGTGTGATATTTCACAGTACCACACTTAAGCTACATAGTGCTAGAGTTTTTAATTGCTAATTTTTATTTAAATGTTTATATAATCTAGTTTATATTCATATTGCTTCATTCATTAAAATACTTTGTTGGTAGTTCTTGAAATTAAAGTTTATTGTTTAAGGAGAAATTTGGCCTTTGATTCATTTCCTAATACATAATCAAGTTGATGCTTTATTACTATCTACTTTTAAGAGGGAATCAAATTTTAAAAAGTCATTTCTGGCTATCATTTTAAATTTCACTTTATGATGCTGTTCAGCCACATGTTAGAAAGAGACGTGTCTCTATCAATTATTCCATCAAAAATGTGAACATAACACCAAAAGAAGCCAAAACTTTACAATTATACTTTAATCGTGTTCTGACTACATTCATACAATTTTTACAATATAAAAATGTTTTTATTCAATCAGGAATCTAATTATTGATGGAACATCATATTTTTCGATTAAAATGACAAAATGAAGAATTTAGAATAGGTCAGTGATGAAGACTGCAGGGGCAAATTGTGACAAGGGCACATGAGTTTAAAATATTTAATGCTATTATGCGGTATATATGCATATAACAGTCTTAAAGAAGTGAAAATTTAAATTTCATCTTAATAACAAATTGCATGTAATTAAAACAAAAATGGACTGTGCTTGAAAATGCTTTCTGGCCAGCAGCTCCTAACGCAGCCTCTCATAAAGTATGATTAAAACACACATGTGAACATAGAAAATATAAAAACTAAAACCTAACTAAGATTAAAGCAGACACTAAGACCACATCAAAGAATGGCAAAGCTACACCTCATGAATTGATACTAAGTGGGAAAAAATTTGAAATTCTTCTTTTTCCTAGTGCTTCTCCTGGCCCAGGCACTTCACAACAAGCAAACTGGGAAAATTGTTATTATACTCCCAAAGCACACACTTTGTGAGCTGAAAGAAGAATTTCTCAGAGAATTAAATAAGAGAAACTTTTTTTTTCATGATGCCCTAATAAGACTTCTCAAAAAAATGTGTTTCCTAAAACAGAGTTTAGGATCATGATGGCCAATGCACATCCTCATAATATCTTTGAATTATAAGAATAATAATGTTTAACCCTTGTAAGCCATCAGGCAGAAACAACAAAAAACTAACTATAATCAAACAAACGAAAAATTAGGCTGGCCTCAGACTTCTCCTTTATAACATTGAATGTCACATGGGACTGGGAGCAATACCCGATTTTCCAGATGAAAATGTGATGATCCAACAATTCAGTCTTGCACCAAGTTATATTTTACGTATCAGAGCATTTGAAAACTACTCTCAGAATAGGAAAAAAAAATCCATATACTACTGAAAAAAATTCTTGAAGACATACTCCAAAAGATCAGGAAACAAAACAAAACTAGCATTAAAAAGAAAGAGTAATAATTCAAAAATATTCTGTAAAACTCTATTACTACAAAACACCCATATGCTGGACATATTTCAACAAATATACTCTACAATGCATTAATAAGCTCATAAATAATTAGAGAAAATCCTTAGGTACTAGGAAAAAATGAAGAGTAAACAGAAATCACATAAAGGTGAACTTAATTTCCAACAAGTGTATCGACTTTGAAGCAAAACTGATACAAGGAACCAGAGTTTTAAAGTGGAAAAATAATCTTCTCTGAGAATGTGTAGTCTTGGGCCTGCGCACATAAGGGTGTATGGTTCAAATTCATACTCCTCAGGATTAGGAAGTGCCCAGGTTGAAAGAATCAAATGAAGTAACTCTAGGCTGCACTCTAACCGTAGCAGAAGCGAATGCAAACAGACCTGGTAAAAGGGGCCAGAGCAGATCCAGAAAGGCATCAACAGTATCCACAGTTATTGGCCATGATTTAAAGGACTGAAATTCTCTTTGTTCACTTTCAGATTTTAAATGTTCAGTTTCAAAGAAAAGATGTTCACACGATCAGACCATTGACAAGCTACTGAATTTAGAACAATCTACTATTCGAAGTTGTTAGAAAATCACAGGGAAACACCTAACCAAGCTTTCCCAATGCACAAAATACTCTCAAGTTATGAAGGATTGTCTAGTTACTTACATTGATGATAGTATGAAAAGGAAAATATATCTAATTAAAAGTGAAAGTACTTATATTTTGAAAGATTTTAGCATAACTAATAAGAAAGATGGTAACAATAAAATTTGTATATTACATTCAACTATAAAAACTAAATGTATAATAAGATTTGTGATTGAAAAAAGTCAGAATTGTGGAAGAACTCATATATATGGAATCAATAACTTCAGAATAGTAACTCTTGTCACTAACTTATCTCTATACAGCGGAGATCATCTGCTCTTCAAAAACTACTCAAGAAAATCAATAATTTTTATTTTTGTTACATTTTCCCAAGGTTTTCAAGGAAATATTTTATTAGTAAAGGAGAATTCTAAATATATTGTTTGGAAATAAGCTCTTGCTCTCTTTGACCCATTAACCAAAAATTTAGCTTCAGAATAATGAGGAAATATTTATTGAATATTTATTACATGCTAAGTGTTCTAAGTTTTATATATGTATTAATAATCCTATGAATAGACACCAATGTTATTCCCAATTTATCCAGAAGGAAACTGAGGCACAGAGGAATTAAATAAATTTTGCAATCATATAGCTCACAAGTGGTAAAACCAGGCTGTAAACTCAAATAGTTTCTCTCCAGAGCACCCACAATTAACCATAATAAAATACTGCTTTGTAAGACTGTGAGTAATAAACAACTGGGGTAAAGAGTTTTTAGCAGTAAGAGTCAGAACAATTTAAACATTGCATGACCTGGAAGAAACTTTTAGTCTATCAGCTGACAGCATTTTCAGATCAGATGATTAACATGGGTTTTGTAATGCAGAGTGTTAGCTTCCACAGTGGTAAGTTAATATGATACCATTTAAGCCAATTTTCAACATATGAAATTTAAATTTTATTTCTAAAATTTAAGCGACTTCAAAAATATGAGAATAGAGGTTTCTGGGTTTCTGTAGGAAAAGACAGACACATAAATTTGAAACTCTCCATTCATCCTAAAGAGAGAGAGAGAGATCATCAAGGAGCATAAATAATATCCATGAATAATCCAGGTCTACAATATAGCTGAAAAATAATTAAAAGTCTTCAAATTACATGTCAAAGGAAAAATACATGACACCAGCAGAATTCAGAGTGGAATCCAAAACTGTGTGAAGAGTCTGGTGGAAATTTCATAGAAAATTGGGAAGGGAAGCAGGGGGCCTATCTTGGTGCATGTGAGGTCAACTCATTCCCAGAAGAAGAATCTTACACTAACAAATAAATATTGAGAACAGGTCTGCTACCAGGTAGATCAGAGGACTGGCTCTCGGGGAGTCAAAATAAAAGGGGTTGAAAATGCATATGATCAGATGCTAGTCATGGGAAGAGAAGGTGTTACTTAGAGGCTTGGTGGTGACAAAGAGAGAAACAAGTGGTAGAAATTAAGAGCCTAATTTCTACAAAAGAAATCACAAAATCAAAGACATACAACTCCCCTAAAGTGCAATCTATTAAATAAATTATATTGCATGATATTAACAGAAGAGAGTACATATGAGCTAATAAATTTAGTAAGCTACTCACATTTACCATCCTTGTTTAAATACACATATTATTACTAGAAAAGTAAAGCATAAGAATTTTAAAAATCAATAGTAAATGTCAGAAACATCCATCAAACTATTATAAAAACAAAACTGAAAATGAGAATAAAAATGTTTTATCTGATCAAATTTGTCCCCCAAGCAATCACGAAGCAGAGAAAAACTATAACCCAACACCCTAATCAGAAACAAACAGCCTTAAAAGCATTTTCAGATATTAGAAAATAACGTTCAAATCATAAATTTTAGGGCTTAGAAATGTGAAATCAAATAAAGAAGTGAAATAAGAATTATGCAACATTAGGATAAAACAGAAGAAAAAGACAACATCATCTCAGAAATAAAGACTAATTTAAAACAAGACTAAGGTAGAATATATCAGATTGAAAAAGTAATAAAAGGCATTTAGGAGAAGAGAAAAAATAACAAGAGAACACAAATAAAATTAAGCGATAAAATAAGCTAAAAAGGGAGAGATATAGAAGATGGGAAGAAAATATCCAATACATATATAATTGGAGCCCATGAGGAAAAAAATAAACCAACAGAATAAAACTAATATTTAAAACTGTAATCCAAAAAAATTTTCCAGAAATAAAATAAGACATGAATCTGTATATTGAAAGGGCCTACTATGTATTTAGGAAAGTTGACCCAGAATGGTCCACTTAGACATATACTAATAAAACTAATAGATTTCAAAAATAAAGAAAACAATTCTTCAGAGTCTCCAGACAAAAACATCAAGAAAGTTATAAAGGAAAGAATATGAGATTGGAATAAGAATTCTTACAGCAAAATACAAAGCAAGACAGCAGCAAAGCAATATTTTGAAGAAATTCAGGGAACTAAAATCTGAGCTGTAGATTTACATTTAAACTGAAGGTATCCTTCAAATATAAAGTCTATATGAAAAGAGTTCCAAGTATGCAAGATCTCAGGGAATACTATGTCCAGAAACCCTTCTTTGGGAATCTACTGGAGGAATCATTTCATCCCACATGGAGATATCTGCAGAAATATCACAGTGCAACTGAAAATAAGAATTTAATATATTTTCAGATCTAAAATAAAAAACAAAATAAATCTAGAAAGAGAAATTAATAAAACAATCCTATTTACAAATGCATTGAAACGAATAAAATACCTAGGAAAAAATTTAACCACGAAGGTGAAAGACCAGCATATTGAAAACTAGAAGACATTGATGAAAGAAACTGAAAGAAGACACAAATAAATGAAAAGATATACAATGCTCATGAATTGTAACAATCAGTATTATTGAACTGTCCATACTACCCAAAGCAACATACAGATTCAATGCAATCCCTATCAAAAGTCCAATGACATTTTTCACAGAAATAAAACAAATAATCCTAAAATTTGTATGTAACCATTAAAGACTCCTATAGCCAAAACAATCTTGAGAAAGAACAAAGCTAGAGGTATCATGCTCCTTGATTTCAAACTATACTACAAAGCTATAGTAATTAAAACAGTATGGTATTGGCATAAGAACAGACAGATAAATCAAGGGGACAGAACTCAGAGCCCAGAAATAAACCCATGCATATATGGTCAATTAATTTACAACAAAGGAGCCAAGAATATACAGTGGCAAAACAACAGTCTTTCCAATAAATAGTGTTGGGAAAACCAGACAGCCACATGCAAAAGAATGAAACTGGACCACTATCTTTCAACATACACAAAAATTAACTCAAAATGGATTGAAGATTTGCATGTAAGACCTGAAACCATAAAACTCCTAGAAGAAAACATAGGCAGTAAGCTCCTTGACATAGGTCTTGGCAATGATTTTTTGAATCTGACACCAAAAGTAAAAGCAACAAAAGCAAAAATAAACAAGTGGGACTACATCAAATTAAAAAGCTTCTGTACAGCAAAGTAAGCTTATCAACAAAATGAAAAGATAACCTACTGAATAGGAGAAAATATTTGCAAATGATGTATCTGATAAGGGACTAATATCCAAAACATATAAAGAACTCATACAACTCAATAGCAAAAACAAACAAACGAACAAATAATCCGATTAAAAAATGGGCAGAAGATCTGAATAGACATTTTTCCAAAGAAGACACACAGATGGTGAAAAGGTACATGAAAAGATGTTCCACGTCATTAATCATCAGGGAAATGCAAATCAAAACCACAATGAGCTATCACCTCACACCTGTTAGAATGACTATTATCAAAAAGACAAGAGATAGCAAGTGTTGGTGAGGATGTGGAGAAAAGGAGAACACTTATGCATTGTTGGTGGGAAGATAAACTGGTGCAGCCACTATGGAAACAGTATGGAGGTTCCTAAAAAACTTAAAATAGAACTACCACAAGATACAGCAATTCCACTTCTGGGTGTACTTATCTGAAGAAACCAAAAACACTAATTTGAAAAGATATATGCACCCCTATGTTTATTGAAGCACATTATTTACAATAGCCAAGATATGGAAACAACCTAAGTGTCCATTGATTGATGAATGGATAAGGAAATTATGGTGTATACATAATGGAATATTATTCAGTCATAAAAAAGAAGGAAATCTTGCCATTTACAATAACATGGATGGAACTCGAGGGCATTATGCTAAGTGAGATAGACAGAGAAAGACAAATACTGTATGATCTCTCTTATATGTGGAATAAGAAAATATATTTTAAAAAAAAGCTCATAGATACAGAGAACAGGTTGGTGGTTGTCAGAGGCAGGAGTTGTGGGGGAGGAGGTGGGAGAAATGAGTGAACAGTTTTGGGGGTTTTTTAGATTAAATAAATTGAATAAACAAAAAGAAAAACAAAATATAGCAAAACTTGTGGATAAATATATAAAAATGTAAATGTTATATGTTATGAGAATTATAAATAATGCAACTAAACAAATGAAAGATGCAAAAGAGAAAAGAGAAAAAAATAACCTTTTTAATCATGAAGTACAAAATAGAAGGGAATAAAAGAATGTGCTATTTTAAGCTGAAAAATCGAAGTAGAGGACAAAATATACATAATACAAATTTGAAATAAATACAAAATATACATTTTCTTAACCATACACGTCACAAAAAATAATATGACTGAGGTAAATGATATCAGTTATATCAATATGTGAATGGTCTTTAAAATATCTAGTAAAAGAAAAAGATTTACAGGTTGCAAGACAAAATCACAAAAAAACCCAACTTTAGTGTACATACAAGAGAGAAATCTAAAACAAAGTGATTCAGAATGGCTAAAAATAAAGGGAAGGGCAAGAGTATACCACTCAGTTGCAAAACAATAGAAAGCAGTGTGGAGATACTGATAACAGAGAGTGTAATCCAGGCCAGAATGTATTAAATGAGGCTTTTTTTTAATGACAACTTTATAATGCTAAAGATCAAAATTCACAGTGAAGATATGAGTTATAAATTTCTATGCAACAAATAACACATTGACCAATTTCAGAAAGCAGAACTACAGATGACAATAGTAGAAGTAGACGGAAACATATTATTTAGAGGAGATTTTAACCCTCATTCTTTATCAGATCAGTTAAATGGAGAAGAAATAAGTAAGAATATAGAAAAAACTAAACAGCATAATCAAGATGATCGATGGATAGATAGATGATATAAATTAGATACAGAAATATCTAATTTATATCTCAAAAAATAAATATTTACATTATTCTAAAGCATGAATGGAATGTTCACGAAAACTGAACATATATTAGACCATTACAAGAATTTCAGTAAGTTCCATAAAGAGGAAATGATACAAACTTGACCACAAAGCCATAAAATTTAAAAATTATAACTAAATTTTTAAAGCCCATTTTAACTTGATATTTAAAACTCTCTACTAAGTAATTCTTGACTGAAAGGGGAATTTTAAAAAATCATAATTAAAACACTACATATCAGAATTTATAGGCAAATTAAATCACTAACCAGAGAAAAATATGTTAAATTCCCAATTTAAATAGTTAGAAAAGAACAAAAACAAAATAAAGTGAAAGGAACAAAATAATAAAATAAAAGCAGACATAAATAATGTTATAAAGCAGAAAAATAGTAGAAATGTTTATACTTTTAACAAAAATTGACAAAATAGAGAAATCACTAGCTAATCTGATCACAAAAGTAAGGAAGCACAAGTACACAACAATAAGCTGCAGAGGAGAAAAGAGCCATTGAAAGAGAGTAAACTAAAAAGTCGTAAGGTTCTACCTTGCACCACTCTATGCAAATAAATTAGAAAATCTAGATGAAGTGGGTAATTCTCTAGGAAAACACAATATACCAAGTTGATATTTAGCATATATATATATATATGCACCAATATCTAACTTAATTGAAATAATAGGAAACACTAAAGACATTCCCTCTATTTACAGCCAGGAACAAGGCAAAAAATTTCACTATCTCCAATTATAACCTTGCATTTGAGGTATTAATTAAATCAGATAAGAAGAAACAATTAGTGACATATGAATAGAAAAGAAAAATTGACAGCCTATTTGAAGATGACATAATAGTATACATGTAAACCTCAAGAGAATTCAATGATTAAACTAAAACAACAAGTAAAATAATTCAGTATGTTACAAAGAAAGAAATAACGTACATGAATTCACGTCTTCCATGTATACAAATCATCAGTTAGAGGGTAGAATGGAAGAGAAATGCTGTTTAAGATGGCCACCAAAATAAATTAAGGACTTGGGAATAAACCAGATATGTGAAAAATATATTTGGAAAAAATTTTTAAATATTCTGAAAGATAGAAAAGCAGACTTGAACGAATGGAAAATTGTCCCTATTCTTGGATAGTATGAGTGAACATTATAAAGATGTCAATTCTCACCATGTTAATATATAAACCTAATGGGATTTTAAAAAAAATATTAAGGAGCCAGATAAGTAGCTTTCAATATTTTATGGAAAAATAATTATGGTAGGAAAGCTAGAAAAATCCTTCAAAAGGCGCAACAGAGGGCACCTAGCCCAACCAAATACTAAGACATAAATAATTAAGACAGGGTGTTATGGGAGCATGAATAGAAGGAATAGAAAGAGGTAGACCCAAGTACATATGTAAATTTAATATATAATAAGCTGGCACTTCAAATCACTGAGGAAAATACATATTTTTAAATAACAGGTATTAATGTAATGGATATACTTTTGGGCATATATTATCATATATATATACCAAATGTACCAGAATAAACTAAAAATGGATCAGTTATCTAAATATAAAAAATGAAGCCATACATGTACTGGAACAGAACATGGAAGAAATTGTTTACAACCTTAGTATGGGGAAAGATTTTCTAACTTTGACTCAAAATCCAGATACTATAAGAGATAAATTAAACTACATAAAATATTTTTAAAATAACTTTACATGGGAAAAAAGCCACCATAAGCAAAATAAAAAGAAAAATGACAAAATGTGAAAAAAATATTTGCAACATATATTGCAGATAAAGTGCTACTATTCCAAAAATATAAAGCATTCTCAAAACTGAGCTACAGACATGAACGTATGCTTCACAGAAAGAAATATACAAATGACCCTAAAATACATTTATGACGTTCAAGGTCATTTAACTTATAAAAATGCAGATTAAAACTGCACTTATTGACCATTTCTCACTTATCAGATTGACATAAATCCAAAGCTTGACTATATGCCCTATTGGTGAGGTTGTGAAGAAACACATTCTCATACATTGTTGGTGAGAACATAACATTATACCACCCTGATGGAGAGGAGTCTGGCAATATCTAGAAAAACCAAATATATCTTTTGACTCAGCAATTCTAGTTCTAGGAATTTACTATGAGGACATACTTCCATAACTATAAAAACACATATATAAGGATATTCATTGGAACACTAATTATAATACTAAAATACTGAAATAGTTTAGATGCCCAGCAGTAGCAGAAAACAGATTTCCATAAACTATTGCATATCCAAACAATGGAGTACCATGTAGCTATACAAAAAGACTGAAGAAGATATCTATAAACTGACAAGGAGTTATTTCCAGGATATATTGTTAAATGAAAAAAAAAATCATGCTATCTATTGTATAGGAACGAAGAGAATAAAGAAGACACACATTAAATGTATTTGTCTGTTTGTGTACATATTGCTTATTTTTGTAAAACAGATCCATGAAAAATAAAACAGAAACTAATGAAAATGGTTACCTAAAGATGGCAAGTGGGGACAAGGTAGAAGAGAAAGTAAAAAGAATCAAATTTTTCTTATTAATATATATATGTATATACATAGTATTTACTGTTATATATAAATATGTTATTTATTATTATATAAAATCCATATATTATAGCTAAATAACATTAGTATAAGTATAATTTATATTTAAATATTAATTAATATACATATGGTGACATATTTATTAAAATATATTGATGTGTCAATAAATATATATACTTATATATTATCTATAGTATTTAAGTACTATGTAAAGTATTTAATATACTATATAGTACAATATGTATATAGTTTTAATATGTGAGCCATATAAATTCTTCATATACTTAAAAAATAATTTAAATCAAGAATACAAACACACTAAAATTGAATAAAAATAGAAACAAATTAGTTTAACTGTATATCAGATTTATACCATAAGTGCACGTGTATATTTTTTGAGCACTGGAGGAAACTAAATGAGTAAATACATTGATATTGTTGGGAGTCAAGATTCTCACTGTAGGAAAAGTAGGATTCAAACATGGACTGGGGAAAGTGTGGATGAACCACGCAATGTAGCTACCAGAATAGGATATATACATAATGTATATGTATATATACCTATGTATGTGTGTATATAAATATATATTTACAAACACATATACACATATGTACACACATGTATGTTTTTTCTAGCTCTACCCCCTAAAAGTGCATAGAAACAATATCTACATCATGAACCCAGATCTTGGTTTCTAAATACAATTCGCCACTAAAAGGAACCAGGGATCCTTGGAGAAATGGTTGATGTAGGTCTTGGGCAGGGAAAATATAAGGTTAGCTTGTGATATCTTGCTGAGCCAGAAGGCAAGGATGTAAAACAAAAGAGGTAGGGAGGAGGAGAAAGTTCTTCCTTAAAGGAGGTCTGATAATAAATGTAAAATGAATGATATAAATAGAAAATCATCACTTTGCAAGCACTAATGTAATAACTGATTCAGGCAAAGATCATCATGAATGCTAAAAATATTGAATGAAATTTTGTTGAGTACAGGATATTCATACAATCTTGAAGTCATCACCCCCAACTACAAGAGAATAGGATACCTTCACAATGGAAGAACCTCAGAGATGCCACCTTAACCAAATAAAGTTAACATCACCAATAGTGGAACAAGTTGATATTATAGGCCTCCTGATATAACACACTAAGAAGGACACAAGATCATCTGT